>NC_054748.1:18336224-18371224 GCF_018143015.1 Lytechinus variegatus | reverse complement strand
CCAATGTTGTGATGAAAAAACACATCTTACACACACCAAATGAGAGGGTATTCATGTCAGATAATGAAAAAGACGCAAATTTTCTCTTCTCGCTCTCTATCTTTCTTACACTCTCTCTCTATCTTTTTTTAAATCTATATCTCTCACTCATCCTCCCCCGCCTCTGAAATAGGTTGTCAAAATACATATAGGTATACATGTGGTATGCATTCATTTTACAAGTCAATCAGCAATATCCACTTCAGCTATTTCTGGTTCTTGTTACTTTATCTCTAAAATCTGTACACCAATCACATGTAGTCTATTCACTTGAAAATGGAAATTATTTGTTTTCATTGTATTACTGGGAAATGAAAGATCTTTATCACATGATCACATGTTTATTATAAATACACCACCTCCAAGCCTGTATTGTCAAATCATATCAGGATATTTTTAGGGCTTGTAAGGTTTTGTTAAATGTTCAATTTTTCTTTATTTGTATCATATTTTCATATGTTCTTGCAAATTAGTTGGTTTTAAATCTTTGTATATTGGTGGCAGCATTTAATAAGAAATCAATGTTCTTCCAAGCTGTCTCCACATTCTATTTATTGTATATATATTTTACCTTTTAATTGTTTTAATTTTGAATGAAATAATTTGAAATTGAATTGATTTGAATCATTTCAACAAGCTCAATTGCTGCCATGAGTACTAAGACTTGGGGATGTTTCCAAAAATAATTGCAATTAATTGAAAATTCTTCTTACAATCTAAAATTGATAGATGAATTTCAGCTGTAGAAAATCAGTTTACCCTCCTAGTTGCAAGCAGATCAGTAATGGATTGCAAGGTATTTGATTAATTTTGGAACCAACATAGCTTTGCGTTTGATTATACAGGTTTCTTGCAACCTCCCAATAGGATTTGCACTGAATTCATATCTAATACGGACTTAAACAAGCTTATCATGACTGATCTTATCAATCAAAACTGTGGAAAACTTGGCAAATTCCCCTATTTCCAAGGTTCTCATATCTATTAAAGCTATGTACTATTATAAATAAAAAAAATGTATACAAAAATATTCTGTCTGTAAATATATTTATATGTTAATCATTTTTCATATCATTGACAATTATTATATGTAATGAATTAGTATTACATTGGAAATAAGATCAACTTTGAATTTGAATTTGAAAGTCAGCAATTCTAACATCTATTGCATAGTATGTTCAAATGTTTTCTGAATACGATTTAGCCTTGTGCATTCATCATAGTTCTTACCAATTTGCTTTGTTTCTTAACTCTTCATGCGTTACGTTCGCATTATTGCACATCCGTAGGCGTGTTTCGTTCGCATTTTTGCACAACCACACATTTCCCATAGATGTCCCCTGTCCCATTGTTTTTCGAACAATTGCATGCCCCGGAGTGTGCCTAGCTACAATGTATAGCCTGACGCTTTTATATACCGTACATGTGTACCGATTGATCGCGCGTGCGACATTACTAGCGTTCGACGGATAATCCGGGGGATTATCGCAGTTTACAAAGTACAGAATCATTGAGTTTTCCCAAAAAATTCAATACATCCTGATCACAGCCAGGAAGTTCATTGAAAAATGAGAGGATAAAATCAATAAACCCTCATCACAAACAATACCATGGTCAAGTTTATTGTAAGGAGTCTGTGACTCATGGCACGAATGTGAATGAGACCCTAAAATAATGCAACACACAGGGGTTTACAGGTGAACGCATGAAGAGGGACAGTGAGTATATTTCACTTGATAAGACTGATCAGGGGCCTGTTTCTTTTTATAATAACAAATTTTCAATAACAGTTAAAAGCTACTGAGTCTTCCACTACAATTTGGTACAGAAATCTTTTATTTGTTATCATAATAAGGCTTTTTATGAAACAAGACCCCAATCAACTTCTTGAAATGAGACCCAGATAATCTGCAACTCCTTAAAAGGAGCCCTAAAATTGCTAGATTGTGTGGTTTAGGGGTCAAGTACCTAGAATATGAACCATACGGTACAAGGTTCAAATCCTGTGTCAGAAATTCAGTGATAACATTAATCTATATTTGCCACTCTCTACCCAGGAGAAAAAATGGTGCTTAGCAAAAAGTGAATGACTAAAGGTAGATTTTTAAAGGTCAATTCCACCCCAGAAAAACGTTGATTTGAATAGAGAAAAATCAAACTAGCATAACGCTGATAATTTCATCAAAATTGGATGTAAAATAAGGAAGATATGACATTTAAAGTTTATTTTTCACAAAACAGTGATATGCACATCTCAGTGACATGCAAATGAGACGGTCAATGATGTCCTTCATTCACTATTTCTTTTGTTTTCTATTGTTTGAAGTATAATATATTTCATTTTTTACAGATTTGACAATGAGGACCAACTTGACTGAACCATATAACATTAAACAATGCTAATTCCACATGTCCATGGAGGAATTAATCTTTGTTTCACTTGACAAAGAGGAGAAAATCAGAATATTTCATTTCATATAATAAAATACAAAAGAAATAGTGAGTGGATGATGTCATCAGTCTCCTCATTTGCATACAGACCAGGATGTGAATTATAACTTTCGTAACTTTCTTATTTACATCCGATTTTGATGAAATTTTCAGTGTTATGCTTTTTGTTGGGGTGGACTTGTTCTTTAAGCATAAGAAACAATGACAACTCTCTGGAGAGCTCCACAGGAAGTGAAGAATGTACATACAATTTCTGTGCAGACAAGCCTAAATTCAATACAAGTGGAATGCCTCTGGCCGTCTCACCTGCATCACGCGGTACAATATAGCAGCAGTGCTGACTTTGCATACTACTCTAACTCGCACAAGATGTTCAGTGATACATGGTTACTCTTATGTCCTCTTTTTATGAACTAGACCAATAAACTTACAGAGATATGATGGTTATTCAACGAAAAACCCCAACATGGCCAAAGTTCATTGACCTTACATGACCTTTGACCTTGATCATGTGACCTGAAACTGGAACAGGATGTTCAGTGATACTTGATTACTCTTATGTACAAGTTTCATGAATCAGATCCATAAACTTTCAAAGTTATGATGGTAATTCAATAGATACACCCAATTCGGCTAAAGTTCATTGACCTTTGACCTTGGACATGTGACCTGAAACACGCACAGGATGTTCAGTGATACTTGATTACTCTAATGTCCAAGTTTAACGAACTAGACCAATAAACTTTCAAAGTTATGATGGTAATTCAACAGATACCCCCGATTCGGCCAAAGTTCATTGACCCTAAATGACCTTTGACCTTAATCATGAGACCTGAAACTTGCACAAAATGTTCAGTGATGCTTGATTACTATTATGTCCAAGTTTCATGAATCACATGAAAAAAAATAAACTTTCAAAGTTATGATGGGAATTCAACAGATATCCCCAATTCGGCCAAAGTTCATTGACCCTAAATGACCTTTGACCTTGATCATGTGACCTGAAACTTGCACAAAATGTTCAGTGATGCTTGATTACTATTATGTCCAAGTTTCATGAATCAGATCCATAAACTTTCAAAGTTATGATGGGAATTCAACAGATATCCCCAATTCGTCCAAAGTTCATTGACCCTAAATGACCTTTGACCTTGGTCATGTGACATGAAACTCTAATAGGATGTTCAGTAATACTTGATTAACCTTATGGCCAAGTTTTATTAACTAGGTCCATATACTTTCTAAGTTATGATGTCATTTCAAAAACTTAACCTCAGGTTAAGATTTGATGTTGACGCCGCCGCCGTCGCCGTCGGAAAAGCAGCGCCTATAGTCTCACTTTGCTTCGCAGGTGAGACAAAAATTGAAAACTATTTAATCTGTAAGCCATTTTCATGTAATCAATTCCAAGTTCCAATCTAATCACAACAACACAATAGTTTCCAAACCGATTAAAGCTATTGGCCTGTATTCTGAACTTGGGTTTAAAGTTGTGGTTTAACTATAGATATGGCCAATCGAGGCACAAATCTCTACTAGTACATGTTCAATTTATCAAATCATTTAACACTTGTCAGAAAATGACAACGTATTTATTTTTCCTGATCTTTTAACAAGGGAAAACAAAAGAGTAAATGTAATAAATATACAAAATAAACAGAATTTCTGATTTATTGGCTTCACATAATTTCAGCAAAGACTGTGGTGTTAAAATTACATCCCAGAGATTGAACATAACACCAAACAATGTAAATGTAATGTGTTGTAATAACACCTATAGGTGTTGAATTAACACTTGTCAATTTAACACCGGTGTAAAAATAACTGGTGTGGTCCTGTGTGTACACTGGTTAACACCACATTTTTTGCTGTGTGGTCTAAGTTAAACTGGAGTTCAGATTATGTTTATTTGAAAGGCAAATTATTGGTAGATTTGGAATCAATTTAATTGGTATGACTGAAGCATCACACAGCTTATCCCAAAGCAGACTACGCTGTATGTAACTCATCAGAAAACCTACTTACAAAACAAAATATGGTTTCCACCAGTCTATGACACAGACAAGCACCTAGATTGACATGACTGGGAAGATAAATGCTACACTGTCATGTATCGACTCCATGCATGTTTTTTAGCTCCACGTGTGAGGCCGGTACCACCATAAAATAGACAATGAGTTGGCACTTTCAACAAACGACAGGCCGGAAATGCAATATCGCGATGCAAGCAGCTGGCGGCTTTTACAGGAAAGGGGTACCAGTATATGAATCAGCCTGGATGTAATAACGGTATATGGCATGGAAATTATTATGTTTTAGAGGTTTGCATACGTGTCTTATTGTTTAAAGGTGGCAGTTAATTTGGGAAGGATAATAAAATCTAAATTTGACAGGTTCATGTAATTAAATACAAACTTTATGGCTGGAAAAGGAAGTTTATTCTTAAGGGGTTATTGTCTCATGTTTTTATGCATGTACATGTATTTCAGAAAAGATTGTAAACCTTAGAAAGGAAAGTTTGAAGGGTTCGAATGCAGATAAACAAACTTAATGATTTGAGATAAGGGTTGATTTATTAAAAAAATTCTTATTAAAAAGTCTAATAGTCAAATTTGGAAAAACGGTTAAAGATTTAATATTTCAAAGGTTTACGTAACCTTTCTTTGATATTTTGAAAAAATGGATATGACAATTTTGCCCAACTTTTTTAAACAAAGTGAAAAAACATTAGTGTAAATACATTGATAATGGCCAATACAATTTCATTTGTACTGTCTCATAAATAGTTAATTTCCTAATATATTCCTATATACCCTTGTTGCTAAAAAAATGGGTCACAATTGATATCTTTTGGTAAAGAATCAAAATCTTTTAGAAAGGGAGTTAACATTGTTTTAATCTATAAAAGGAATGCCCAAATTGTTTGATAAAAAGCTATCACGATTAGAATGAAATCAAATATTGGGTAGCTGAATTTCAATCAAAAAGGATATCTATGTATTAATGATATGTCATACGAATAACTTAATTACATGAAAAACAGGTATTGTAAATTTTCTTTGATCTAAAATCTGAATAATGATACAAATTGCTTCTATGATGATTTTGTAACAAATGAACATGCATGTTGATTGATTGACCTCAGTAAAGTAAAAGACACTTTAAGGCCTCCCTATATAAAGACCACAGTCAAACCTGTATACAAATACAATAGGAGTAGCTTTTATGAGCAGCTACTCTTTATGGACAGTGAAGGTTATTATGCATGTCACAATGGGGAATACAAGTTATGGTCTTTGCAGACAGATAGTCTTTCTATACAGGTGGCTGCTATAGCAGGTTTGACTGTATCAGTTTACCAAATCTTAAAAACAGGATACAGTACATTATGTCTTCTGATCTCTATATATGTATAGACTAAAATACATTTGTATTTATCCTTTTCTTGTCAAAGTTGCAAAAGTTGCACATTTATACAATTAAATTCAATAATCATTATATTAGATTTCACCTACTTTTTTTCAGATTAGTACTAGCTATTCTTCAATATCATCTAAAAATAACACATTGTATCTGTATCGCATGAAATAGGGGGAGCAATATTAAAACAAAATATGAAAAGAATAATTATATAATATTGGATGGCCTTGAGGTTAATACAAGGAAATATTGGATGAGCTTTGCATAAACATTGGACGAGTCGAAGACGAGTCCAATATTTTGCAAAGCGAGTCCTATATTTCCTTGTATTGACCAAAAAATGGGACATCCAGTATTATGATTATTATTCATACAGAGAATTTTAGCAAATTATTTATTTTGGGATATCTCTGTTTCCTTAACCAATCACAGTGCAGTTTACAAACTTCGGGGTTTCCCCTTCTAGTCGTCCAATATTTTCAATATTGTGTCACCTCGGAAAAAATATTAGGCGAGTTCAACAAACTTTTTAAGTGGGTCGAGTGCATCAACAAAATAACACTTGTATTTGGGCTCTAAAATTGTCTGTATGAATAATAATAGTCAATATCATCCCTTCAAAATGAATTCAGCTTAAAAACAGTAACAAAAATGATGTTTAGTAGCTTCAACTTATAGTGTATTTTATAAATCACGAGAGGGACTTCATCATTACTGTAAAACATTTTACGTTTTTGGAATTAGAAACAAAAATTCAACTATTTACCCTGTTATCTTTCAAACTTATTTAACAAATTAGTAAGCTTATACTGATGGTTACAAATGCGATTTTCTGCAATGCATTCATTTATCATGTCTATAGTTTGGAAAACTTCAATTTAATGATATAATGCAAAAGCATGAAGATTTAAACTGAATATGGACTGAATACTGTCAATGGACTGAATACTGTCAATCAAGAGAGCTCAAATTTCATTGACAGTAGTAGCGATATAAATGATTGACTATTACAAATATATACATAAAGTCATTAAAGAAGATCCACATAATCCACAAAATCAAATATCATATGAGCTAATTAATCTTTTAAAAGTGGTAATAACCTCAGATTTACATTGAATATTACCAAAATCTTTTCATCCATTTTTGTCACAGAGATCAGTTTAGAAAGTCAAATACACACTTACCACACCCACGTTGGAGTATAAGTTACCACTTTAAATTCATTTCTGCCCACACAAAGTAATATGTGGTTGATTGAGTGCCTATCAAAAATATCCCAAACAAAGGCTTTGAATATTTTTATTGTGAGGACAAGTTTGATGGTGAGTGCTCTGAAAAAATCACTCTCAAGAGAATAATTTAAGCTAAACTTACTACTCAGACTGTCATTATACCATCATAGGTTAAAAATGACACTTTACCCAGTACAATAAAAGAGAAAATTCATAAAATTAAATATCTCTTGGTAGCTATATATTTTCCTCCTTTTTAAAATAAAAGATTATCAACGATATTGGTAGTACCTCCAAAAGTGTTACTCACTCTTTCAAGTTTATTTACTGTATTATGTTAATATGTATAAAAATTATCATGGTGTGAATGATAAAGACATAAAATAATTTTTAGTGGAGTTTGTTTTTAATCTGAAATTAAACCATTTCCCAAGCAAGGAATGGCTTTAAATACCAGGATGACACATTTGTTGGTTGTGTCTGAAATTCAATCACTATATTTGCTAGATAACTGTTTAAATGGCCTTTTTGAATGAAAAAAATACATTCAAATGTTTAATTCATCGATAATCAATAGATGAAAAAATTAATATCAAATTATCAAGATTTGAAGAAAGTAACACAACAAACATTATAATCTTGATATGTAAAATGCATGACGTGTGAATGTTCATGTTATGGAACTATGGAATTCCAGAGGTCATATCACATGTTATACAATGCCTTATTTAGCCAATGAACAGCCATGGTCTCATATTAACAGAGGTGGATCATATATATACTATAGAAGTGGATCATATATATACTACACCAGCTGTTGCATTTAGGGTGTGTGATTCAATATAACATTAAAGGGAACTACAAACAATCTTGCACACTATTCCAAGAAAATTATGAGGAAATAAGTATATAGAGTGGTAAAGATTTTAATCAAAATTGTAATGTTGCAATTATGGCCTCATGCAAAATATAATGGAAAAGAAACAACTTAATCAACTTAATCAACTTTAAGTGGCTGTAGTATTATGTATTATGAACAAGCTTTTGCTACCCTCATATAATGATAAATAGATATCAAAAACTTTGATAAATATATGCGATAACGCTACAATCCGATAAGATATTTCCTTCTGGCATATACTTTGAAAATTAATTTATCAAAATTGTGGATTTATTCATTGACTGTGAATTCCAAACAACTTTTTTTTTCTTCATGTTGTATTTAAACTTTCAAAGGACTGAAATAAATACCTCTGCATATTGTGAAAACAGTTGTAATTCCCAAAACCATAAATTTGGAAAATATATGACGTCACGAGGCATGGGAAGTATGCATGCTCTAAATCATAAGAAATAAGCCCCAATTTACTTCAAAGCTAATCTTGTTATCAGGTAATTCAATTAATTTTGAGAAAATTGACTTTCATAATTCTTTCTCCTTAAATATACAAAGAAAACACTATTCTATTTTAAACAGCAAAATTTCAACACTCACAAAACTGTTCAAATTGTTTCTGATATAGTATTTACTGAAAATGCTAATACCACTTTATACACCAGAGTAGCTGACTGTATTTATAAAAACCCAACCTGTCATAAAATAAGTGTATGGAAATTGTTAAGTGCCAGGGTAGTTACCATTATTCAGTTAATTTTATTCAGTCTAAGAAATCCCTTTGCAAATCAAAAATAAAGATCTTGAGATGAATGCATTTGTTATCTCATTCTCTTTGCTCTAAACATGCATTCGAATATTGTTAAAAAGCATCAAATAATTCATTTTCAATTTTACTCCAATAGTTTGAAATAAATTCATTTCAAAATGGTTCACTAACCTTGCATAACGTTTTTGCTTAAAATTCCTTTAAAAATATTTGCATTCGTCAAAATGATTTATTTCATTACAATTTTTAAACAGCATGTCAATTCAGACAAGCCTTTTGCTTGTTTTAACTTTTGTGAATATGACTCTGGTATTAGCAGACAAAAAGATGATGAAACAGCAATCAGAGACTAGTTGTTGACCTTTAGGCAACACGACACTACTCAGTGAATATCAACTGAACTGAAACCTCTATGGTGTCTTTGAAGCATTTCTCCACTTAACTTTAAAGTGCTTGAATCACAAAAACATGTTTTTGTAGATATTTAGGGTGTATCCCTTGATACTGCACAAAAAAAATAATTATTTGCAAAATAAAAAAATAGCATTCACAGGAAGCTTTTTGACATGTATTCATAGAAGATTTGAACGCTAAGAAATACACATCAAAGGAAACAGAACAAGCTGAATGATGAGCCATTCAATCAATATTAGCTAAAATAACATAAGCGAGTGCCTCATTAAAAAAACCCAGAATGTCCATTTTATCATTGCACTTAAATACTTATGTCAAAAAGCAGAGGCACACACTTCATGCATTTAAATAAGTGTTAAACAATAATATCCGCCCCCTCATTACATTTTTTTTTGTCTCACAGGGTATGAAGGTATTTGACAGATGTTCTTTGACATTTTCATTTGTAATTTGTCTCATCAACTCCCCATTAGATGACTGTGCTCTAATTCTTTGTAAGGATAATTGAACATGAGGACATCCATGCAAATTTAAGAAGAAATAATAATCAAATTGAGCTGCAATTAAATTTAATCCTATAAAGCATTGCAAAAATGCCAACATTTACTCCACAAGAGCCCATTATCTATGCAAAAAACACAAGAGAAATCTAAGAATAGTTATAGTTCGCATGAAATGAATATATCTTCACAGTTGTTGACAGAAATAAAACAATATGTATACGGAATGGAGGGTTAGGGATTTTATAATGGGGGGGGGGGGCAAAGGTACCTTTTCTAAATAATGAGTGACAAACAATAAGAAAGGTTCTCACTCATCATGAGAAGTATTTTCTGAAAAGCAGACAAATTGTTATCACATGAGGGGGGGGGGGGTGGCAGTTAGGCACAATTTATTTTTTTTTTCAAGAAGGGGAGAGGCAAATATGCCCTTTTACTCCTGAATGCATCCCTGGTAAGATGTTATAGTAAGCCCATGTGGTTGGTTCCCACACTAATATTGATTGAGTACAACCATTCACATTCAGCACATACTCCCTGAGAAAATCATATTAAAGGTATAGTGAACTTTTGACAAATATGAGAAAATTGATTTGTCATGAATTGAAGGCAAGAAATAGATTTGTAAATATTGTATGAAAATGTCAGTTAATGGATCTAGCTCAAATGTAGCTGAGTCAATCATCTTTTTTTTCAACAATGGCAACAAAAATTTTACACTACATGATACATCATTATAATATATTGTGTTCATGGTATGATACATAGTGAAAATTATTTATAGTTGAGGGTTAAAAACTGTTGATTATGATATCTAGTTTGAATCTATTTCTATGCAGCCAAATCAGCCAATATTGTGACTTTTGTATTGATTTTCTCAGATCCTCAGCACAAAATATATTAAGAATTATTAATGGTTGCAGAGTTTTTAATCCCTTTGCTAATGAAGCATAAACAAATGGGAATGAGTGTATATTATAAGAGGACAGGTCTTGAAGCAGAAAGGGAGAAAAAAGGAATTTCTAACTTCTTTGTAATAACTTCACATCTACTGCTGATCAGTGTTTGTATTGTGTTGACAGTGTGTTCATTTTGTGTTCATTGTGTGTTCATAGTGTGTTCAGTGCATTCATAGTGCGTCCATATCATGTTCATTGTGTGTTCATAGTGTGTTCATTGTGTTCATAGTGTGTTCAGTGCATTCATAGTGCGTTCATATCATGTTCATTGTGTGTTCATAGTGTGTTCATTGTGTTCATAGTGTGTTCATAGTGTGTTCAGTGCATTCATAGTGCGTTCATATCATGTTCATTGTGTGTTGACAGTGTGTTCACTGTGTTCATAGTGTGTTCATTGTGTGTTCAGTGTGTTCATTGTGTTCATAGTGCGTTCATAGTGTGTTCATTATGTGTTTGTAGTGTAGTGTGTTGACAGTGTGTTCATAGTGTGTTTAGAGTATGTGAAAAGTGTTGGCAGTAATGTTAATAGTGTATCAATTGGCAGTGCGTTCATAGTGTATTGACAGTGTGTTTATAGTGTTTTGACAGTATGTTCATAGTGTGTTAAGTGTGAACAGTATGTTCATTGTGTGTTAGCAGTGTGTTTTAAGTGTTTTCACAGTGTGTTCACAGTATGTTGAAAGTGTGTTCATTGTGTGTTCACAATGTTATCATGGGTTGTTGACACTGAATTAATCGTGTATTCAGTTTGTTCTTGTACACACTCAGAATATATCTCATGTTATGAATTTTCTATTGAAAGAAAAGACTAATATTAATCAAGAGTTTTGGTCCTGTTTAATTAATACATATTGCAATGAATAAATCTTGCTCAAAATTACAAAATGTATGTTCTTTTTTAAATGATGATGAACCGCCCAAAAAGTGGTTCGTTTTAACAGATCCAGCAGTGAGAGCGAAATATACAAGTGTAGCTTTACTTGTAATTACTCAGGCCAATCTTCTCACGGGCATATTGCATTTCCAGACTCTCTTTCAGAAAGGGTATTAGATCAGGTTGAGTGACTATCACCACAAAATTGACATCAATCAAAACAGGTCTGTCCAAACCAAGGTTTCCCACTTTCCATTCATAAAAAACAACCGTTCAGAAATGAAAAAAAGTGGTAATATACAATTGAGAATTTTTGTCAGTGGTTTTCATCAAATAATTTGTATTAAAGGGAACAGTAATGTTAAGTTAGATGATCATCAATTTGATATATGATTAATCAATGAATAGCATAAAGCATAGCAAACATCAAAACTGAAAATGACATAATCCTTAGAATAATGAGCAATTCAGCAAAATGCTCATATTCCAGCATGCTAATTGGGCATACATTGTATATAGCCAAGACATATGCAACATCAGCACTATCATTTTTTATTCAAATTCAACTTTAACATCAATACTTAAATGGGGAAGAATGCAAATCAACCACAATATTTTTTCAACCAAATATCCATATTTGCAGATCAGGTCGATGATCTATTGGAATAATAAGAATCAAATCAAAGGTCAGCAAAGAGGTGTCCTACACATTAAATATCTGATGAAAAAGTTGGTAAAATACAATGATTTCAAAACATGAATCCTGAAATGTGATCATATACAGTCCCCTTCACATTTCCAAAGCGGTCACTTTGACTATCAAAGATATTTGATATAAAACAATCCATACTTAAGCTGATACACATATTCCTGAACAATACAACCGAATCTGTTTCCCTGAATTAATCATCATGTCAGTCATAAACTTAGACTAGATAGTATAAATATATCATAAAATAGGATGATAAAAGCATAGCATATCTTCAATGACCATTTAAGTACTCACAAAAGTCAGTAATTTTCAGTTGTGTTAATCCCGAACCAGATAAGTATGTATTCCAATAGTATAAGCATCCCGCTTCGCATGGAACAGGTTGCTAGCCGAAGCCACCTACTGCTAGAAGTGAGAGTGACAATGGAACAATCGACTCACAACACACAGCAATCCTTAATGAAATGGTTTTTAATACCCCACATTCACTCCCACTACACATTTCCAAATGCATGGGACTAAAGCAGGAAATTTGTGTATGAGTACATGTAGGGGTAGAGTGCAAGTGGGATTCATGCAAAGCGCGCGTGTGTGTATAATAAATAAGTGCTGCTGCGTGTATACATAGGATTCATTTGTGTCTGTGCATTGTAGGCATGTCAAGTGGGGTGGGTGCCTCTATGTGTGTGTTTCTATGTGGGTTTTGTCTCAGTATTGCAAAGCATGGATGTGTCTATGAATGGCAAGCTTTCAATAAGTGTGGCGTGTGGCTTCTACTCAAATGAGCGGGAAGAAGAATTGGACGATATTGGGGCATGGCAATAATAATTGCATGGCACTTAGGGAGCTTACATGTAGTTAAGTAATTACGAAGCCCAGAGGCATAAATATGTTGTGCATTATGTCTAATAATACAGCCAAATGTAAAGACCAACTTAAAGGAACCAAGTATGAAGATAAGATCCTGATAACATCCTCGAATTGTAGCTTTAAAAAAAATCAAGCCCAGAATGCCTTATTTGGTATTACTTGTTTGCAAATTTTACAAGTTTTCATTATACTGTCATCATGACATAGATTTTAGTTTATTTATTTGCTGAATACCTACTACTCTCACACATTAAATCCACTTTTCATCACAATATTATATTTAATGATATATTGTACCTTATCATTTTAAGTCAAATATTCATTATTATATTATATATATGAAGAGCTCAGAGTTAGGTCCATTTTTCATCAAATTTGTTTGGTTTTTTCACTCAATGTACCTAATTTTATGTTTACATGTTAGGGTATCATGAAAATTTAGTTTCGCATAAGAATATTGCAATATGGGGGAAAATGATTTTCTTGGAGTGGACCTTACCCCTTTTTTGTAACCAAACTCTTCTGAAGAGGTCATTGTCAAAAGGGGTTAGGAGCATTTTTCATAAATTTCATTGGTTTCTGTCTCAAATCCTTTTAGTCGCTCTGATGATACCAAAGAAATTTTGAAATTCACATCAAAACGTGAATAAAAAGTGGCAAAGAAAAATAACTTTTTTACTCAAAAGAGATTGGATTCATTTCTGTTTGCTTGCAAAATGGGTTAGGTCTGCAATTAAATTTGTTTGAAAAAATATAAAAAATATTGAAGATAGATAGATTTCTTTTATACCCAATTTTCTGTTCACATGATAGGGTAGTACATCATGACAATTTAGTTTCTCATAAGAATATTGGAATAAGCGAGAATAAAAAACATAATTTTTCTCGGAATTGTCCAGAGTGGACCTAACCCCTTTTGCAACAAAACACTTCATATATGTATACATATATATGTTTTTCCTTTTCATAGCAGTAAATATCTACATATTTATTATTAATATTACCTTGTTTAAGTCTGATTTTCAACACATTCATATGTAGCATAAAAATAGTATATACATTCTCCAAGAAATCTATATTATTAATCTTATAAATTATCATATTTAAAGTTACATACATTTTTAATTCAAATTGTAAATGTAGTAGAAAAAATAGTATTCCCGCAAGGCTACTAGTAGGAATTTGTAGTGATATTTTGTTATGATACATTTATGCTTTTAACCAATGCCTTAAATCAATAAAAGCTTCATACGATTTTTAAAAAGCATTTTCATTTCATTTTTAGCTTTCAATAGTCATAAGGCAAGAATCTTTCATCTGAATTTTGAATTCAACATAACTGAATACAATATCCATATATACCAATCCATTGATAACAATCAATATCCAATAGAACATAAATTGACTTTTTTTATGTTTTCCACTGATAAAGACCTGAGAGAAAGGGCTTCATTATAAACTGTGATGACATGAATGTTACCGATTATTTACTTACTTCTAAAGTCATTGCAGTCTGTTGTGGAAACAACATATCACATAAAGGAGAACCTTACATATTCCTCAGAGAAATATTCAATTAGGGGTAGTTCCTTTGATTAATAATGACAACATGAGTAACCAAAATCCTTAGAGTGACAGCCCTGTCTAAATTCATTGAATTTGATACAAGGCTGACTACTGAAGCTCTTATAGATGTGATAGAAACAGTAGAGTACAATGGCATAGGCACTATGAACAGGGGTGTGGCCAAGTGGGGGTGAGAGGGGCAAATACCCAAAATAATTTTGAAGTAATCAAAGAAAATAAAACAAAGGAAATTAAGGGAAGAGACTGAGGGGAGGAAGAGGGAGAAAAATCAAACAAACTAAAGTATTGAGGCACATTGTTAAATGTCAGTACTGCATCTTTTCCAAAGGAAGCTGCAGTGAAAATATGCATATCATCCTTAAAGTGGGATTCCTCTTAAAAGACGTGGCAGTGGTGGCACAGACTTTTAACAAGTTGCCTACAAAAAGTGGGTTGTTATTTCAATAAGAGGTTACGTTTTTACCTCCTTTACATGGTCAATAAATGTAAATATTTTACCGACCAACAAAACTGCTAAAACTATAGTACATGTAGTTAGTACCGCAGGCCAATTTTAATGTCTATCATGTTGGATAATAATTTCCGTTGATCTTCATAAATTAATTTGAAGCAAGTGCCTCTGGTTTATGAGATAACCGCAGTATTATATTACCAAGCTAATGTGGCCGTGTCTCCACTTCAGAAGGGTTAAGGTGATTTGGACTATCGTTAGTCAACCTACAAGATAGATCTCTTCTTAGTCACACTAGTCGTCAGCAGCAAAACCAAAATGATATGTTTGAAACAAAGTGGTTAATGATTAACAGAATACTGTCGCTACACACTGAATGGAAAGTAAATAATGTTTCAATCACCATCATTAAATGTTGCCAGTCATTCTCAGTCAATATAAACAAGAATAGAGGTCCAAAAATAAAAAAACTCATACTTAAAGCTCGGTATGTTTCCAACTTCATGCATTACTGCCAAAAATGAAGAGCTTGATGAAATACCCAACCCCCCCCTGCCTGACATTATAATGTCTGTGCTCTTTAAATTGATTCTTTATTTCCATACAAAAAATTAATCATACAACATAAAATATATGACAATATTTCATGGTGAAATAACAATAAACATTGCATCTGAGGGGACAGTCATAAGCACAAAGGCTTGAAAAGGATGCCCCTCAAGAAAGACTATCTAAAGCTATTGTATGTTCCATCAAGAAATGGCAAAATCATAAATTATTCCCTCATTGAAAAACACAATTCCCCAAACACGAAGACCAACATCATAAAGCTCACGTCTCTGTTGGGTGATACTCTTGGCAGTTGCCGACAACAACCTAACCGAATATTGACTTTCCTCTTGAGAAGTATGCCTTTAAGGTATCACTCCATCCCTGCAGTACTAGTTTGTTTACACAGTCATGTTTAGTAGGATCTTACTTGCAGTGAAAAAAGGACATTCTTAGAGACTGTCTAGCATCCTATTAATAATGTTTAAATCAGTAATAGAGTCCTGTTTCTTAAGAACTGGTTATATTAACACAGGTTTACTATCAACCAAACTAATTGATGAATTTCAGTAGCTTATTATCATAACAAATTTTATGAAACTGGCCCAACGGTGAGTCTTGGTCTAGTGGTTCTGACTCGCCTTTCAAACAGAGGGTCGTGGGTTCAAATCCTAGCCATGTTTTCCTTCCTTCAGCAAGGAATTTATATATCTATATATCTATCTATCTAATATTAGATAGTATCTATCTATCCCTACTATCTATCTATATTTCTATCCCTACTATGTATCTGTCTGTCTATCTATCTATCTATCCCTACTATCTATCTGTCTATCTATCTATCTACATGTATCTATCTATTTATTTATCTACTTATTTTTATGATATTCCCTTACAAGACAGTGCCCATAATAGGCAAAGTTATGTCAAATGGGACAGCATAATTAGCCAAGGCCTGAAGATGGAACTATGCTACATGTCTTTTCATGTGTAAGCAGATGATAATCAACCCCTGATGTAAGCTAAAGATAGAAAAAACTTGGGGCAAAATTTGTATCAAAACCATGGAAGGTTCAAGCCCTCTATATAACTCTGGAAATTAGATTGTGTGTTGTTAAAACTTGAAGCTGTCCATTGTCCAAATTATCCTCTACAGGGGCAGCGGAACCGGGGGGCTTCAGCCCCCCCCCCACTTTTTTCCAAAACCGTGTACAAAAACGTAAAAATGACCATATAATTGTGATTTTTAGCATGGTCAGCCCCCCACTTTGAAAACCGTTCCGCGGCCCCTGCTCTAACATATTAGACCACCACTCCCCCAAAAAATATGATATGCTCTGAGAATATTTTGGTTGACTGATGAAATAAACAATTAATGGATAAATATATACATAGATGAATGTACATCAAACAAATACAAATGTGAATGCATAAATGAATTATCAACTTAATCAATGATCAATCATGGCTGAATGAATGGATGAATTTATTCAACTTATTCATCAAAACCAACCAACTAACCATTTATTAACTCCATCTAGAAAAATGCTGATTTGAATAAAGAGAGAAAAATCCAACATGCATAATGCTGAAAATTTAATCAAAGTCAGATATAAACTAAAGAAATGAATAATATTTTTAATTTTCACTTAATTTCAAAAAAGTTATATGCACATACTGATCTGTATGCAAATGATGGGACTGATGATCTCATCAACTCACTGTTTCTTTTTTATTTCATGATATGAAATATTCTAATTTTCTCCCCATTTTGTCTTATGAAACAAGATTTATACCTCCCGAAAATTTATGGTATTACAGTTGTTTATACAATTTTCATGGTTCATTCAAATTATTTGATAACATTTTTTTTCAAAAAGTTGCATATTTTCAGATTTAGAAACAATCAAGTATGTAAAATATTAAACAATAAATCCTGGTGTGTCTTCAGCACATAATTACCCAGAAAAAGGGGGAAAAATCCTAAGCATTCACATTCTGCCTTCTGAACATAAGAAAAATATAAAAGCAGGGGAAAACCCCTCAAACGTATTTCTTTATACTTTACAAAGACAAACGTGAAATCACTTCCAGACATGAATATGAATATAAGGGACCACACTCTGAGGCGTAAATGAGATTCACAATGACCAAAATTGATTCCTGAACTGCTATGGAAAGCCTGCGTGCATCACAGACACTGATTAAATTCCATCAGAAAACTCTTCATGGCATCATATTAGTCTGCAAGTACAGACCCAGATTGACACTTTCATCAAGAAGTTGGTTTTCTCAGCCAAGACTAACACAAAATTAATTTACTGTTTCAATTTCAGAAGAACCTTCTGTACACAAGTCATTTGCAAGGATTTTAGTCTGCATATTCAGACCTCTTTCCTTGAGTTAAGGCCGCGGTTTGCACCGCAGACTGGCATCATGACTGGTATCCCATCATGCCGCTGGTGGGGAAAGCCGAGACGAGAATGCGTAAAGAATACATTAGAGAGTTCTATCTCATCTTGCTCTCGCCCTGAAGATTTTTCTTGGAAAATTGATTTAGGTTTCTTTTTTCATTGCTCCTCTCCCGTCTATTCTCATCTCTCTGATCTATCACTGATTGAATTTCACATCAATGATTATTGACATGAATGAGTAATGTATCTCGTCCTTAGGACTGCCTCATTTAAGGCATCACTGATCAAAATGTGTCTTTTGCAATAAACCATGACACAGTCTAATGGCAATCAAATCTCAGGATTGAAATATACTCATTGCTATTATTTTATATCCAAAGTGATTCTGTCCATGGTTAATATCTGTAGATCATCAAACTGAAATAAATAACATTTGTCTAGTAAGTGAATATTATAGAAAAAAGGAAAATGATTTCTTTTACTTCTTCTTCTGCCTCCTCCTTCTTTTTCTTCTCCTTCTTTCTTCTTCTTCTTCCTCTTTCTTCTCCTTTGATTTTCATCTCCTTCCCTCCTCCTCATTCTTCGTCGCTTAATCATCCTCCCCCTCCTTCTCCCCCTTCTGTCCTGTCCAGAAAAAAAACTGTCCAGTTAAAAAATACAAGATCTTGATTTTTGTATTGAAAGATTCCAGATCTTAGGCAGTGCATCACTCTGGTAGGAAGGGGCCAGAAGAAAAATGTGCTTCATCTTTTGATCCTCCCCACTAACCTTATAGCATTGATGTAACAGCATCATTAATAATTTCTATGTGAATTACCGCAAATCACCAGGCGAGTATGTTCCTAGATTCAAGATGGCCGACACTGTCCCACAATCCCTTGCTGTTTCGTTGGGAGGTGTCACCTGCAGACAGCAGACATCCCCCAACGGGGCGGACGACCATTTGTTCATGCATCATTCAGCACTCCATACGATAAATCATTCAGCACTCCATACCATAAAACATTCAAAGCAAACTAAAGGAATAGTTAATAACTTATTGAAAGTGTTTCACAATCTCTCATCCAACTACCTTTCTCCACTCATTACAATTTTTCTTTTCTGTCTTTTGTCTGAAGAACATGATTGCCGTATCTTTCACTAAATGGCAGTGATAGAAGACAGCGGGGAATAATATTGACCCAATTTTTCTTCTACGAAATAAACCCATTCATCTTTACATTAAAAGAGCAAACTGAGGAATGTAGTGTAGTCAGTACAGTTCTCTCTCCATTTCAATCAAAATAACATTTTAAGTTAGTGGGGGTACTTTTGCAATCAGGCCTCTTTCAATGTTATGAGAAAAGCCCAAACTTAATAAACACTAAGTACTCAAGTAATGTTTTTGAGGGCTGGGAGCAGGGTGACCAGATTTCACAAAATGAAATACGGGACAATCGACAAAAAGATCAAATAAGAAGGCTTCACGTGTTACACCTGTGAAAAATTATAAAGAACTGGAAGGGAGGGTGAACGAAAGAATGAAGGAGAGAAAGAAAAGACGAAAGAAAAGACGAAAGAAAAGAGATGAACTGAGAAGAAAGAAAGAAAAAATTAAGGGAAAATGAAGGGAAAAAAAGAAAGTTAGAATAAAAGGATGAAAGAAAGAATAAAAGAGAGAAAATGTTTCCGTCATTCTTTGAATTGAATACAGAAAGAAAGAAAAAGATAGGAATGGAAGAAGAATACAATATGTGAAAGATAACATAAAGGAGAGAAAGAAAAAGAGTAAGAAAAAGGAGGAATTAAAAATAATGAAGGAAAGAAAAATGTTTCCTTCATTCTTTGAAAGAAAGAAGGAAAGCAGTAAGGGAGGAGAAAAGGAAGGAAGGAATTAAGGGAGGGAGGGAGAGAAAGAATAAGGGAAAGCATTAGAATAGTAAAATGAAGAATGAAAGAAAGGAGGAAAGAGAGGGAGGAAGAATTGAGGTGAGGAGGGAATGAAAACATAATGGAAGAAGAGAAAGAAAAGAAAAAGGAGAGGAAGGGAGGGGGAAATTTGATAAAGAAGAGTAAGAAAAAGGAGGATAGAAAGAAAAATGAACAGAGAGAGAGAAAGGATCAGGAAAGACAAAATAATATGAAATAAAGATAGATGGAACAAAAACGGGCAAGCAGGAAGGACGAAGAAGGAAGGATAGAAAAGAAAGAAAGGTGAGGAAAAAAGTTCAAACATCAAGCAAAAAAATCCAATCATCTAGCAAAAATCATAATATATGGTGTTTTTCAAATATATTTTTAAAATAAAAAAAATGTTTTAGAAATGAATAAAATTTCAAAGTGATTTTTTTTACTTAAAATTAGATGACACATAGCGGCATCATACACAAGACTCAAAACGAAAGCTGAAACAACTAGATCTAGTTATGAAAACTCAATAACTTGTTCCTCCAAGATTACATCTCCAAATCAGTAATCTGAGAACCCATAATCATGCAAATTTCCAGCCGATTTTGTGATTATTTTGGCATGTTTGGTGGAGAGAATCTGCTCAGATCCTACATGCCTAGCTAGAAGCCTGCCACACAATGGCAGGAGGCCAGGGGGTGTTTCACAAAGATGTAAGTATGACTTAGGTCGCACTTAAATGTCGACGCGTACATGATATGCAACGCGCGATCTTATTGATAGATACGCATTAGTGCGCGTCCTCATGACACGATCTGACCAATGCGGTCAAGCCTTTCATACCGTACGCAACTCGGTATTTAAGTTATTATTATTATTATTATTATTTATTCGGCAAATAAAATTCGAAAATACATTTCAGTGTAAACAATACAAAATAAGAAATACCAACCATTGGAACGCCAGGGACAGAAAAAGTTAACTTAATTACTGTGGCATAAAGCCTCCTGTCCCAATTTCAATGGTTGATTTACAATATATTTATATTAATAACTTAACAATAATAAAATACTCATAATTGTAAAGGGGTGTATAGCATGCGATTAATGAAATATATCAATGAATTTAGTTACTTGTAACTGAAAATGAGTGGAAATGACGGGAAAGGGAAATTAAGCTGAATGAAGGTGACCAAGATAAAGGAAAGGAGAGAGTGGGAGAGAGAGAGAGGGGGGGGGTGATAATGAAAGGAAAAGGTGACACAGGCAAAGGAATTGTGAACGTACCCAAAATGATAATACTTAAAATAAGACTAACTTCTAAGGAACACTAGACTAGACTAAACACTAAACAATTTCTATGGTATTGAACACTTAACAACTTGCTTAAATCGGGCGCTGGCGGAGGTAACGCCCAAGCGCTGCAAGCCATCTCGATAAGGAAGTCTCGACCACCCCCGTGCGCAAGGACTCGGGGAGCTCATCCCAATAACGGGGAAATGCATTGATTGCCGAACCATGCATCCGCTGAGTCCGCGCACGGAGGTGGACGAACCTCACCTCACCAGTTCGGCGAGTATTTACCGAAATGGCACGCCCAACAGTAGTACATTCAATTAAACGGAACAATGACTTAACAACATAAGAGATAAGGCAATATTTACGGCGAGAATGTAGACATTGCCAATTTAAGAGCTGTAGTCGGTCATCATAGCACATTTGTTGGCGCCTTTGTTTTAATGCAATTCTGGTAGCTCGACGCTGTATTGATTCAATTTTATTTATCAAAAGTTGTGTGTGCAGATGCCAGACTGGCTGACCGTATTCTAGTATTGGAACTACGAGGGATTTATAAATAGAAAATATTGTGTGGGGTGCTAGTGATTTGGTAACCGAAAAAACAAAGCCTAGCATTCGATTTGCTTTACGATAGATATATTCGACGTGGTTGTGCCACGTCAACTTGTTATTCAAAACGACACCTAGATATTTGAATTCCGACACTGGTTCGATTATAGTATCGTTAAGGGTATAAGTGGGAATACCAGGATTCCTAGCGCAAGTAATGCGCATTACCTTTGTCTTTTTTTCGTTTATTCGCATTTTATTAATTGCACACCATTCAATGACTTTGTCCAGATCATGTTGGAGAATTTGAATATCGTGGTTATTCGAGATGGGTCTATATATAAGTGTATCATCTGCGAAGAGTACAATTGGTGATATAGTTTGAGTGAGGATGTCGTCAATAAATAGATTAAATAGGGTCGGTCCCAGCACACTTCCTTGTGGGACACCTGATAAAACAGGGAACCAAGATGATACTGCACCTCTATGAATGACCCTTTGCTCCCTATTGCATAAGAAAGACCTTATCCATTGCCATAATGATCCTGAAATGAAATACCTTGAATTTAGCTTTTGTAGTAAAACATCATGAGGCATAAGGTCAAAGGCCTTTTGGAAATCGAGAAATATCGCATCAATCTTTGGGGGGGATGGTACATCAAGGATACATAACCAATGGTTTGTGATATTTAGCAGTTGGGTGACGCACGATTTACCTTTAACAAAGCCATGTTGGTTTGGGTTTAGTAAACAATTTTCTGATATGTGTTGTTGGATTTCATTCGTTATTACTTTCTCCATGACTTTACATACTACGGACGTCAATGCAATCGGTCTATAATTACAAGGTAAGGAGGTATTTCCAGATTTGTGTATTGGGGAAACATTAGCCTGCTTCCAAGACTCTAAGTCATACTTAAATCTTTGTGAAACACCCCCCAGTTCGTTTGCGATGTATTGGGTTAGCAAGAAAATCACCGCAGAACTTGCAAAAGTTTATTTAGATCTATAGATTTTATTGCCTCTGCTTCGTCATCTGTTGTGTTGGTTATTTTGATGAAAATTCGTCACTTTTAAATACATTTTGTTCAATATTCTAAAATACGGGACAAATACGCGTCCCGGGAAGGGTTTGTCAGGACGCCGGGACAAAGAAGCAAAATACGGGACAATCCCGGGAAATACGGGACGTCTGGTCACCCTGGCTGGGAGGGAGGGGTGGGGTGGGTTAAATGTTGGAATCTAATCATCCAAATGTGATTTTTCTCCAAATTAAACAATATTATTACTGCTCACACACCATCTTTACTGAAGTGTTAAAGCAGAAATAAGTCATTTCTATCTTCTAAAATCAATCAACTTCCTCCCTTAGGTTTCCATTTGTAAAATTGTGGGGAACACATTTGAAGATTAAAGATTGCAGAGGTCCAAAGTATACCCTATTGACCAAACATATCATCTGTTTTACAGTATTCATGTTTGATCCAAACATCATCCTGAGTTTCCGTCCAATGATTAAAACCTTCATATATAGTCATCTTCAAACTTTATAATTTGGTGGGATATTATTATTAATAATACTCAATGTATTGCCAGCTTTGCATAATGTCAGATTTTTTAGGCACACAAAGATTAATAGACTATTCTTTCCTGGACAATACTTGACACAACACTACCTGAAGGAAATGTTCAGATAAATCTTGATTCATTTTCATTTCTATGATATTCAACACAATTCTAGAGGCTAAAAACAACTCAACATAATTCTCAGCATCAGCAGAAATTCTGCAATGTACAATCACTATAAACCAGAGTGCGCATTCATAAATACGACTTCATAAAAATTACATGTCTGATATTCGATGTCTGAGGGTCTACTTGACTGGTCTTCAATAATTCATTTTCTGTCCTTAAGAGAGATAGCAGATGTATTTTCATGGAATTTTTCAAAAGCACCATCAGAAAGAGCTACAGGAACTGTATGAATTAAACATATCCCCTGTGCAGTAAAAACCTTCAAACCTATCGTGTTTTCTAAACTGTACATAACGATGTTTATCTTTGCTGCATTCGAAAGTCAGTCTTCAAGCATTTTACATAGGTCATTCAGGCGTTGATCACATTGAATTTCCTTTGAGAGAAGTTTATCTATTTTCATGTCTTATCAAGTCTGTTCAATGATTTAAATTTACTTCAGAATAACCACCCAACCCTATGTGTAGAAATTATTGTGTAGTTGGAATAAAAGACTAAGATCACTCATGTATTCAAATTTTTACTTTCAGAAATATTTCATTTGCCTGTTTGTTGCTTGATTTGTTTAAAAGTTGGATACAGTATTGTGAAACTGTAATTGTGATGTTACTATAAACTTTCATTTAGATGAATGTCAGCTGCTACTACTCCTACTACTACTACTACTACTACTTCTACTATTACTACTTCTACTACTCCTACTTCTACTATTATTTCTACTACTAATCCTACTTTTACTACTACTACTATACTACTACCACTACTACTTCTACTACTACTATTACTACTACCACTACTACTTCTACCACTACTACTACTACTACCACTACCACTACTGCTACTACTACTACTTCCTCTAATGTTTCAACTAATACTATTCCATCTTCTCCTGTTCAATACTTCTTCTAAAAGGATCAGTTCACATGACACCAAATTATAAATATCTGGCATTGAAGGTCACTAGAGCAGTAGATTAAGAATCGGTCTATATATGTCACTCACAATGTTGAATTAGAATCTATAATTAAATCATTTCCACCTAGTTAAAGAGTAGAATCCAAACAGTAAGAGAGTATTACATGCACTAAATACAAAGTGATGGCTACATGCGTCATTAGTTTAATGGATCTATGTCAGGTTAATTGAAACAGAAAAGTTGTTTTCTTTCTCAAAGCCTTATTAGCCTTATGAAATGAACCTGTTTATTCCATTACCGGATGCTCCAAGCCGATATCATCTCGAGATGCAAACCATAAAGCTCCGGATGTAATAAGGATCTTTGCTTCGGCTCGGGGGAAACTGGGTAGAAGAGTGGGGCAATAAAAATCTTTAGATCCAGAGATTGGAATGATGACAGCTAAATTAAATAGGGGATATGTATTTTTCGCTAAGGGAATCTAAGAATTATATTGTGGATTTGCGCTTAAAGAGCACTATCTGGAATAGGATCATACAAAAATGTGTCTGTCACAAATTCAATTTGACATTAAAGGAAGTGCATATTATAAAAAAGTGAGAAATTCAGTAATTAATGTATAAGCAAGGCATTCTGCCATTTTGAAGGGTGCGATGTAGACTATCATCATTAACATCATTATTTTCCTTCTAATAAGTAAGCTAATTAATGGTGATAAGAAGAAAAATAAACATCATAAAAATAAAATGATAGCAAAAGTAATATTATATATTCTTAATTGCTACTGAAAAGGAAAAACTTTTTTAAGCAAATGTATTGATGTGTTTTGGGGCATTTTTGCATTTTTACAGATTTTCAGCTAGTATACATATATACCAGGCTTTGAGTAAGTACAGCGGGAATTATTTGTCCGAGGTTGGACTGGCATTTCCCTGAGGGTGAATCCCCGAGGGAAAAATAGTAATTTTGCAAGTAAAACCAAGGATGAATGATTCCCTCTATACTTTCTAAATAAAGGCCTGGTGGGTGTTTCATAAAGCTGTTCATAAGTTAAGAGCGACTGGTGATCCCTTCTTGCGGTAAGTGGTATATTGAATTGGCGATGGTTTAGGGCGTAAGAAAGGATCACCAGTCGTTCTTAAAGTCGGTCTTAACTTGTGAAAAGCTTTATGAAACAGCCCCCTGATCTGGGTGGTGTTTCATAAAGCTGTTCGTAAAGTTACGCACAACTTTACGCACGACTGGAACATGTTCTTAGGTCATAACTTAATTACATAAAGATATCACATAACACAAGAAAGGATCACCAGTCGTGTGAAAAGTCATTTGTATCTTACGAACAGCTTTATAAAACTGCCCCTGGTATATTTGTTTTATATCCTACATTTAATATGTTAGAACAATAGATCTTGATAATCTAGTTCTTCTACTTGTAGTTCATCCATTTTTAATCTGAACCAAAATATAACATACTGCGCTGACTGACCTACTTTTCCTGAAGACACGCGCTTAGCGGAATACTTATTTGTGCCCGCGCGTGATGAGCTGTGACGTAATAAGGCGCTATTCCATCATTGATGTCACAAAATACAGTAAATTTTCTCCTGTGGGTATTTCATTTTCAACATCATCGCAAAATAGTGAAACTATGTTTGGTCACATAATGCTATTTAAACCAATAACCATACAGGATTTAATTATGTAGAATAAAATATTTATTAGTTCTAAATGTTTGACTCGCTCAAACTATATCAGAACTTTCTATGAAAAAATGTACCGATTCAACTCAATTTCATAAACATTCTTTGATAGAACTGCTCACTGCAAATACTAAAATTATCTTTAAAATACAAATTAAATGACAAATTACTGAAATGTAACCCAGATGTAAATGAGTGGCTTTACAAAGCTTATTTGAGAACAAAGAAATAAGTTAGGATTCCCAGGGTTGAGATGCATTCATAACCCTGCCCTAAAAATATTCCTAGAAGATTTCCAAGTAAAACTGGGCAATACAAGGAGTAAATCAATAGGGTGTCGGCTCACTTTCAAAGCCATGCTTGGCACATTTGTCTTTAGCACTGCGAACCAATTCAAAGCAAACATTCTGCTCTTGAATGCCACATGATGGTAAAAAAAATCTCTTTTCTTCTGAAGAATGATAGCGAGAATCTCCCACTCGCCACTAAACGCATTTCACATGTAGGTTTCCTTTCTTCTTCCACAACCCTCACGGCATTTACGTCATCATGAGAGTGGTTGCTATGACAACCAAACCATTATCAAATGATCGTAGTCGCAGCCTGATTACCATCACATGTTAAAATCTTTCAAAAAGCTCACATAGAAGTCTTTCTCATTGTTCATAATTGATACAAAGACTTTTATTTATTTTTAATAATAAGTGAGGGAGGGCGGAATGTGAACTTGATGATCAGGGGAGCGTTTCTTGAAAAGACTTGTCAGACGTTTTATCTATCAACTCTCATCCTATCCGACAGTTACCATAGTAACAGTGCTAGTCAACCAATCAAAATCAAGGAAAGTTGTCAGATCTGATAACGTGTCAGACAAAAATGTTGATTAAACTTCCCCAGAACTCTCACATTCCTCCCTAGTTACAAAAAACTCACAATTTGATACAAAATCTGATTCAAGTTGGTACTAGTAACATTTGTCACTAACAAATTCTATAACTAAACTCTATACTATAAACTAAATGAAACACCCCTTTAATAAATCAATCATTGTCCATCAGAAATTTATGATAAAAGTCTATTGATTGAGGTATGGGATATAACTAACAAATAGAGAGAATCTAATTAGTTTTGTGGCTTTCAAGAAGATAATGCCACAATCTATGAAATAGAAAAGATGCTTTCCCCACATCCTTGTTTCATGGCAACAAATAACTGAAGAAAATGAGTTCTCCACGTATTTACGTCAGTATTTTTTTAATAATGAAATAAGGGTTTCTTTGTTATTGATCTACATGAATACTTGATGCTATTATTACCACATACAAAAAACATTGCACAAAAGACATGCTTCGTCCGTGACGAGAATAGCAACATAATTACAATTTTCAAGGTAGAAATGCATCGAAAAGTACTTATTCAATTTTAGCATATTATTCTATGGATTCATTACAGTGAAAGAATATGGTGTTGGTTTGCAAACAGACTGAAGAGATTATTATGTAGTATTCTTCAAGCAGCTTCTTCAATGAAAAATATGAAAAATAAATTTTTTTTATAATTAGTAAAATTGTGTGTCGGTTTCCAAACAGACTAAAGAAAAAAGGTGCAATATTCTACAATGCGTGTTTTCCCTCAGCAAGAATTTTATTCTCATTGCACTGCACTTAACCCAGGTAAACCCAGGTAATATATAGTGCACCACTGAATAGATAACTAGATAATCAACACCTCAGAAATTCTATATTATTATTATAATTACAAGCAACTTCTATTCAAAATAAGATGAAAATGAAAATTTTTTATGTGAGGTAGTCAAGGCGGTAAATTGCCGATTCGTCTTCTACCAACTCGTCCAGTCACCACATGGTCTATTTTCATTTTGTCTAGTGCCATTCCATCAATCAACACTTCGTCTAAAAACCATTTGGTCCAATCATCACTTTGACTAATCACCATGTCGTCTATGACAATTTCGTCTCATAACCAGTTGGTCTAATATCCACTTCATTTTCATTCATTTTGTACTATTTAACACTTAGTCTGATTAGACCAAATGGTATATGGACTGAAAGGCTATCGGACCAACTGGTTATTAGACAGAATGGCATAAGATTAAATGAAAGTAGACCATGTGGTGAGTGGACGAACTGATGGTAGACCAAATGATAGTAGACAAGTTGGCAATTGGACGAATTAGAAATAAACTGTCAAGGCTGCATGATCAGCAAACACCTTTTCAGATTGACTGTGTAAACAAAGAGTACAGGATTTATGTGAAAGGCATGATGATTATTGCTGGTTTTTCATGAGAACTATTCATTCTTCTGTAGTTGCATTTGTTCTTGAGTTGTTTTGATTCAGATTCGCCTTTTTCCAGTTTTGCTCTTTCATGTTGAAACAAATCTATAGGCTCGCCTAAAAAACACTACACATACATATGAAGGCCTATTCATTTTCTTATTGATCTGTTGCCCAAGTTTGCGAAATTTGAAAGAAAAACACATTATATAAAATGGAATTTCTTTACCAAATTAAAAAATCTTGGTATCAATATCTTTATTAGAACATGAATATCAGACACTTGAAACAATGTACTTAAAGTCAACCATTCTGTTTTTCTGGGACATAAAAATCACTATAGAAATCATTGCCTGGATATATGTCTAAAGCTCCATACACAGTCAGGGTGAAGACATACAGATTGATACATGAGAGAACAGTGGTAAAGATTTGATCCCATAACCTTCTGATCCACAGTCCTAGGGAATAACCATTACACCAAACTATATTCTAATGCATCTTAGATGACATCCAACAAAAGGGCAGCGGTTAAGATTTGATACCGTAAACTTGTGATCCAATGGCGTATATGATATAACCACAAGACCACACCTGGGCAAGTAAATGTCATAAAAATTCATGTTACTATAATAGCAACTCTTGCTGGAATATCACCTTTCACTGGAAGAACCAATCAAAAAGCAGAATTTTCTGTTGCCATGGTAGATTCCAGCCAGATTTACTATCATAGCAACTTTTTATGAAAAAGGACCCAGGATTAATTCAACAAAAAAAAGTATTACATTAATCATACTTTAATTTCCGTCTGTATATCTCTTAAATTTGGGTTTGTAAAGCAATATTACCAAACAGGTTCCAACTATGTTATCTCTGTACCTTCTGTAGTCTGGGACTAAAAAACAAACAGACACAAACTTGAGCCGACAAGCTATTCTTCATCCTCCATAAATATTACTGGTACTTCTTCCACTGTCATTAAACAACTTGAGGAAATGACACATATTCGACATAACAAACCCTTGCATAATCGAATCATGTGCCTGAATATTCCAGTGCTTCCGGAGCAGTGCAACTTGAGCAGTAGGTGAATATGAAATGCACACACTTGATAATCAGATAGAGTTACATAGACTGTCAGGGTGAATTCTTAAAGAAAGCACGTAGGAACAGAGTTGTCATCTTCCATTTGAAGGGCAACAAAGGATATGTAGTGTACTAGATACCATTGTGTGATGTAAGAAATTTCCAAATTCAACGAGATCTATTTGAGAGATCACTGCTAGTTTTTGGTGTAACTGATATTGTCTTATGGGGGTTTCCCATGCAGTAATAAAGGAATGGGAATCACCAGTATCATGAATATTATCATCATTATCATCACCACCATCATCACCATCATCATCATTGTTATCATTATCATCATCACCATCATCACCATCATCATCATTGTTATCATTATCATCATCAGCAGCAGCAGCATCATCATCATTATCATCAAAATCCTCATCGTCATCACCACCATCATCATCATCCTAATGATCTAATATCACCACTCCTACCAGCCCTATTTTTGTTGAAGGAATATTCCCTGGGGTTCTCTCTGATCTCTGTTGATCCCCCAAACCATTGTAGCTTTTAGGCAGATCATAAAAAATTGATGTGTTACCTTATCAAAACTTAGAATATATATCTATGGCCAAGAGGTCCAAGATGCAAGAAAGTCTTAGGTTGGATCCCTGGCCAAAGCACATACTATGCAGCTGAGTAGAGTTGAATCAACAGAGCTCTTTTTTCCTTCATATAAATATGCTACAGGCATTTATGGTACAACCATGTGGAGGGGTTCTCGTTTTAAAAACTCTTTTAGAATTATATAAATATTTTTATAATTTATTCATTAAAACCTTTTCTTACTTTCTGAGTATAAAGTTCCTTAATGTGGAAGTTAAGTGGAGCAGAAAGGTGAAATTTTTCATTATTTTCAAAAGACATGAACGAGTTAAAAGCAGCAATGAATAATGAAACATCCTGGCCCCTATTTTGAACAAAATATGGAAATCAATAGGAAGGTTAACCAAGCTTAATACCAGCTATGGTATAGTAATGATTGAAAACAATAACAGATGGCAGAAATACCAAAATAACCCGCAAATAGAATGTGAAAAGAACCGCAACGTTGAGTCATCGTCTGATGCCATATATTGAGTCTAACTTTGTCAACAATCATCATACATGGTACTATTTCATTCTGTATGCTCTTAAAATATCTCCACAATCAGACTATGAAAAATGATATTATACAATATGAACAAAAACACTTATAATTCATGTGGCTTCAAAGTCTGGCTTCTCATTTTAATCATTGCAGTGTGTGGTTTGTTTTATTATGAAATGAAAATGTAAAATACTGAACATTTTTTATTATTTATTCATTCTAAAATTCTAATTCCAATCCCTAGAATATATTACCACTCAATGAACATTTAAACATATCTCCCCCATGTGCATTTATTAGTACCTACTGGCTAAATAAGTGTTTTGTAAACAAACAAATGACTACAACATTAGTCATTCAGTGTAGGCTTTTTTAAAAACTCGCTGATCAGATTAAGGCTACTGAAGACTCCCTAATTGAATAGAATGTTTGTCTTGTAACAAAAAGATGGCTATACATTTTACAAGACTAACATTGTTTTAAACATCTACAGATTAAATTATGATTGGAATAACAAAATTGACGGAAGAAGTGTTTTCTTTTGTAGAAAATATAGCTTTTCAAAAGTACTTTTGTCTTTGTACAATTGAAAATCTTGAACATCTTTTAAAGTACAACCTTGATAAAAGGAAACTGAGAGCAACGTATGTTTTCTTCCAGTTTTCCTCAACCCAACCAGAGTAGTATACATGTTCTTTTTAGGTTGTCTTCTGCTGTTTTACAGAATGATGTATTACTTTCATCCTGCATTTCTATTAGCAGCAATTATCACTAATACATGTAGGTGTATTGGTTTGCATATTTGCATTTTAATTTTATTTTATTCACATAGGTTTTATGTTGTCAAGTATCAGGGAGGTTTCATATCGTATAAGTTGATGCATGTATTGTATTCTATTGATCATACAAACTATCATTTGTCATACATTATATATTTTCAGTTATTGCTACCTGTCAATTTTAAAAGAATTGAAATAAATAGTCTGGAATACATATCAACTGGTACAGGGAAAAAACTTAATTTCCATTGACCATTAAATTCATATTTAGACAAAGAACAAAGCAATATTCGTGGCACAGATCACCAATATGAATATGCACTGCAAGGTCAGATAGCTATAGAGATACACATTATTCCCAAAGCATAAATCAATCATTCATCTTTTAAAATGCACCAAGAAAACTGTCAAATACGTCTGTGAATATAACATGGTACCATGCACACCATGCGCCTGCACCGTCAAGTCACAAGGGAGATGGTTCTCAGATCTGGGAAGGTACGATCGCCGTCCAAGGGAGGAAAATGTCAATTTTTTTCGAACACAGATGGTCTATTAAGCCGTGAGTGTCGAGGTTTTCGTCTACACCTCACTGCAATGATGTCATCATTGCTATGGCAACCATCTGATTGGAATTGAGCTTCGCTTGTGCCCTTGCAGTATGAGAGATGAAAAAAGAGGAAGAGAGAGAGAGAGAGAGAGAAGCACTGGATACACACAATAATGTTGCTTACCTATAAATAATATGAGGGCTTAAGTATGAGGAAAAAAAATAATGTAAAATGAAAAGAACTGTTCTTACTATTGTGCTAGTGCACTGAAATCTTGTAAAAAAATATCATGTTGTTAAAATTTATAGCTAAAAGGAAGTTCAGTCAACTTTCTAATAATATTTTACTTTTACATAGCACTTTATTGGAACATCGTCTCTAAACCTTTGCTGATACATGCATATTACTATCAGTGTCATTAGCATGCACATTCTCACCTCCAGGTGGAACAAATACACACCCTCATTTATTTTATTTCATTAGAATTTTCATTCAAAAGATAATCAAAAAGCCATTTTTCATTGATGCTCTGATGATAAGATTGAAAAAAGGGGAAGTAAACTTGTCTGAAATGATGACAATCTTATTGAGTTTGGTCACATGTAAGTAGCGTATGAATACCACCAAATGCATGCTTCTTTTGGTTGTATGTTTAGAATTACTTGTATCATGAAAGAAAAGAATAATACTAATCCTTATACAAACAGGTTTATATTGAAGCAAGTTTGATGTCCAAAAGTGGGTGGATGTATGTTGGTTTAAGTGAGTAGTGTTGGTTTTTGGTGTGTGTTTATGTGCAGTTGTGTGGGTATGTGTGGGTGTGTGTGATAAAGTGGGAATTCTAGATTGAAAGGAGGAACTGTAACTGTGCAATGTGAATGTGGGTGTTTGTTAGAGGCAATGACAGTTACTGTGGTGTGTGTGTATTTGTAGGTGTTCTAAGGTTGAACTACATTGCTATTATAGGGTGTGTGAAAGTGCATAACTGTCCTCAGATGATAGGATGTAAGAGAGAGTGTGGGTTTAATGGGCAATTGTTGGTGAGGGTTTGAGGGAATCAGTGTGTGCGTGTGTGTTGAATCAAGTGACTTTGGTTGTGGGATGTGTGAGAGAGTATTGGCATGTGATGAAGGGTATACTGGCCATGGATAGGTGGATGTGAGTGTGGGTGAGTGTGTGTGTTTAATAGTGGGTGTGGGTTGAGCAGTGAGTGTGGATGAGTGTGGGTGTGGGGTGGGCAGAACAATTGTGGATATAACTTGGTCATATGCTGCCTGACGGATTGGATAAGGTAACCACATGTGCATTTATCAGGATGTAACATATGTATGTGAAATTGGGTGTGGGTGTGGGTTTGGAACTGATTAGTATTCTATACATTGATGGGTTAGGCATGATATTTAAGTATGGGGTGAGCATGAGTAACTAAGAGTATGACTGCATGCAGGCCAGGGTGGCCTGTGTAACTCATTAGTTCATCCACAATCAGCATTAGATGTTAACATGTTATTTTCTTTTTTTCTCTATTTAAATATAACATTCTACATGCAAGAACAATTTAACAAAAAAATTGTGTCATAATCTGAGAGAGTATAAACACCATTATGTAAGACTTCTAATAATCTACTAACTACTAAACAAATCAATAATGTGAACAATGACGAGGAAAGGTCATTCTGCTCATTAATTCACCTATGTGGCAAATGTTACAGTAGAAGCAATTATCAGTATGAACAAGGTCATTGTAGTCTGTTTATGCACATGTACATGCCATATTCTATCTGAGTGGGACCATGTTGCTGTATTTGAAATCCACCATGTGATCAAGGCTCATCACATGTGTGTGACAATAAAATTTCAATTGAAGTAAATCACAGTATGAACAAAGCCATTGTAGTGTTGGAAATACACATGACATATTTCATCCAAGTTGGAGAAAGTACCTACATAATAAACACCACAATGTGAACGAGGCCATCATGTGATAAATTAATGGGGTTTCATGCACGCAATGATCTGATGCAATATGAGTGAGCGTATTTACCCATTGTACATGCCATACAAGGGACTACACGCACAAGATACCTATGCATATATTTGTCACATGTCGGAGAGGGGTTGATTTTAAGATCAATAACAGCATATATGTTGGAAACACAACATGTTGAGAATATGAATAAGAGACAATTAACTCATACAAAGGTAAAAGATACAAATATATTTCATACTGTCATTGAAACTGGTATTGTTGTATAATTGCATCTAAATGTACATTTACAAATAATAATAAGACATTTATAATGCGCAAACATATCCACCGTATTAGGGGTGCTCAAGGCGCTTACAATAAACTTAACTCACTACTGGTACAACTTACAATTTGGCCATTAGATAAGTTTTTAAAATGGCCTTGAAATGTTCTACTGATCTACAGTCTTTTAGTATAATTGGAAGATTGTTCCATAGAAGATTGGAAGATTGTTCCAAATATTTGAGAAGGGCCAGTATATACATGTAAATTCATACTATTTGTGATTTTATTATTCTTTCAATAATTAAGAAAGGAAGCTCAAATGTTCCTGCATTCCAAAAGCAAACCACTCAAAATGTAATAGAATAGTAGTCAGCTGGGGGCAAATAGGTCTAGTAATTTTTCTTACTATTTCCTAGTTAAAAATGATTGTGTTCTAGTCAAATTTGATTAGGAAATATTTGTCAAATATGACTAACATTAGAGTTGTGCCCATCTGATCCTTTCAGGGTCATGTGTAGGTACTTTGTAATGAGAGTGACATTACAAGTGATAAAAGAATGCACTAAGTAACATAAAATAGCCTGCATTTTAGTTGCTTAGCCAACAGAAATACACCACAGAAATAATGGAGCTCATAAAGAGAGCATGAAATTCAA